>NC_056739.1:1279750587-1279773087 GCF_019279795.1 Protopterus annectens
TTTGAATAAATTTTGCTTAGAATTGTTACAAAAATATATAAATGTTACAGTCAGTGAAAGAACTATAACTGGGAAAGCTAGCCATAATATTACAGTATCTTTGCAAACTTATGCCATGACAGTATTTATATAATTCTTGTATTTGCTTTTCCTATAACATTCTTTAACAGATATCATAGTTTCTTAAATGTTTAAAACACATTGACTCTGAATAATGACTAATTGTTTCTCATGACTACAGAGAAACAAAACTGGAATTGTGCTGCAGATTCAAGATGGGATTTCTCTTACACAGCCTACAAAGATGAGGCTGACAGATAATACTGTGTTTTTTAGCAATATGATGACTTATCCAAAACAGGCTAAACAAGACTTGACTTTACCAGCTACATACTAAACATAGGACTGCTGAAAACTGTTTGGGTAATATTTTGCCCCAATTTCCTGACCACATAGAGTTTGTCAGAACCTATTAGAGGCCACCTGTGGGTTATTCTTGATCACCTTACCAAACTCCTTCCAAACTTGTGCCTTCTCTTTGATGACTGCTGTTATGGCTGCCATCCTGGTATTTCACTATGTATCCATTAGATCTGGATTCTGGACACATTCCTTTGCAGAATAGTGGGAAGATCTCCTTAACATGATGGATTCCCTCACAAATCCTAGAATTACTGCAATAACAAATACCAACTGTCTGCTGGCCACAGCTCCTTGCCACCACCTCAGACTGAGGCCTTTAGCAGAGTCCACAAAGAGTCCATGCCAGCTTCTTAGCTACCTTCCATAAACAACACAATGTAATTTCGAATAACTATACCATTTGACCAAGTGAGTTTGTCAGTGTACATATGCCTGTTACATATTGTCTGGTTCCCCATATTTTCACTCTATCTTTGTCTTCTGAGCTATTTCAATGTGTCAAAATTACAAATAAGTGCTTCTTATAGAACTGTAATATTTTTTTACCATTAATGGATGTCAAAGGGGCTTAACATATCAATGTGATTATGTTTTTCTTCAACCCTTTCTGTTTTCCATAATCCATTTCAAGTCTGCTTTGTATGAGTCATGCTAGACATAAGGAAGTAGTGACGTATTCCCATCCCATTGACATATAATGAGATTAGTGTCCGTCACTGTTATCTTATATACCCATATGGTGGACCGGATCGGATCGTGAGTTGAGGTATCTTTTTCTTGTGAAGTGTGTGTGTGTGTGTGTGCGTGTGTGTGTGTGTGTGTGTGTGTGTGTGTGTGTGTGTGTGTGTGTGTGTGTGTGTGAGAAAATACACCAAGTGTTTGGAATTGCAGCAGGGGGACTCTGGTGCCATATTTCGGTTGTCTGTTCTTTAGTTTGCATTTGAAAGTTAGTATCCCACAATTCCACATGAGTGGACGGGGTTACATAATTATGTATGCAAATTCTATGATAATTATCGTACAGATTTGTACCTATTTTTCATGGGCCTTGTCCAGATTTTTGATGTTTCCATGTTGAGAGGTATGCTTGTGGTCCTCAACATAAAACAGGAAACCATTCGCAAAAACATCAAGCATCTTAATTTGACTGGGTAAGTAAACTCAGGGATGAGAAGAAGTGCAACAAAAATGACTAAGTAGATCTTAGTGAGCAAAGCCTTCTGGGTAACACAACCAAACTGAAAGACAGCTTACACTTCCTTTCTTTTTAATTTTTTTTCTCTTCCCAACCAGACCATTTAGCCCTTTTTCATCCTCTTGACCCATTTATTAACCCATTGATAGGCCACACCCAGGATGCCCACTGGAGAGTGAGTCAAATTGAGATGAGCCATTATTAACCTTGAGAGCTATGTCTTTTTTTTTTTGTTTGTTTTATACATGTCCCCTAGTCCTGCCTAACTTCAGCATGCAAAGAGGTAAATGCAGACAAACTATGACCAGTCTTGCAAGTATGTGCCCCAAATACCAAGCAGCACTGAAAATCCTGGTCACCTGTAGGCTATATGTCTTGCTAGAAATCCTTCACCTCTTGCTGAGATAGATAAATTGGTATAAGACTAAATATTCAACATACCTAAGTGCTGATACTCAAGAGGAGATTACTGACCTTAAACCTTTGTCTGTCTGTAAAAATGATCTCCATGTTTAAACAGGAACACAATGGTAAACAGAAGTGAAAGAGGGACGGCAATGGTCAGAATTGAGCTGAATGTGATACAGGTAGTGAATCATGCCAATATCTGGAAACAGATAGAGGAGGACATTACAACTGTAACTGCAGGAATACATTTATTTATTTATTTATTTTTATTTATTTGACATTTGTTAATAGGGTTGGTCCAACTGAGCTAAAGCCCATTTTTAGTGGAGACACGAGGAAAAAAAGCTCCAGTACAAAAAAAAAAATAAAGGATATACAAATGTACATAAACAATGAGGCAAAACAGAAAAATAAATAAGATATAACTGGTGACAAATTGGAGGCAATGATTAGTACATGAGTATGTTAATACAATAATAATATAAAATTGAGATATAACTTTATACGTAGTGTTATACATAGAAAATTGGGGTAAATAGATAGAGACATAACATAATGAATGGGTTTACACAGTCAATAAAGGTGAATACATCACATAATTAGTGAACTACATTAACTTTCAAGAACTTTCAAGAACTGATCTGTGTTCAGACTTTTGAACTTCATGTTGGCAATGTTTGTTTCCCTGTTCACTCACCCCAACACCCCCACCACCACCATTACTACCACCAAACACACAGCATTTTACGGCTACACAAAGTGCACAAAACTTGTTTCACAGACCACCATTGTTTTTGGTAGTGCTTTATTAGAGTGTACAGAGTCCTACCAGTAAGATTCAAGTTTTCCTAGCCCAAGTAGGCTCCACTGACATAGATGTTTTAGCCCTGATGACAACACAGGTGACTTGGGTCAAGTAGTAGCACCAGTCCTTGAGAATTATGAGGAGATGGACTGTATATAGTGCCCAAAGGCCTACTTACCATTCCACAGGTATCTCCCTGCCTTGCACTCCTTACGGTTTCCTTCCTCTGTTCTATAGGATACCAATGGCAGGCAGACCAAGAAAGATGGCTCCATCTGATATTTTTACAGCAGACTGTGGCAGCAAATGCCAAAACATCAAGTTTCCATTACTCAGTTGTCCTTTTGCCACTCTTCTCTACAAGCACCATTGAACCAAGTGAAGACAATTATATTGCCACTACCTAAACAGAACAGCTTGCTTCTGGTAATAATGAAATGAACAAGCATGATATAGTTAAGGGTAGTCTGTGTCTTTCCTGAAGAGGTAGAAAAATGCTGATATAATACATATGAAACACCAGTGTTTTGGAAATAGAAGTGTAACCTATGTAACTAATAAGGTGCACAGTGACATCTATGCTGCTACAGCTGCTCTACTGCTCATCAAATGTCAACACAGGAGGAACCGACTCATCAAGAAAGTAGTGTTGAAGGATGTGGGTGAAACTATGACATTTTGTCAGACTTATGAATAAGGTTTTGTGTGGTAAATACCTGAGGTAGAGTCAGAGACTGTGTCAGTTCTAGCCAGGGTAGCTAATTTAGTATTACACAATGATGAGAATTGTATGTCACATTAACAGCAAATTTGGCTACTTTACTGCAACTGTGGAGATCAAGTAACGAGAATGACACTGCATAGATGAGAGTTAGAAGGAAAAATGCTGGAGCAGTGCATTTTCTACCATTATCTGTTAGGTAAGGTTTTTATCCTGTAGAGGGTGCCAAATTTGATGACTTATTTTTATTACATCTATTTCATGGTAGTCAAATTTCAGTTATCATCAATTATTTTACCTAGTGGCTTAGTGTGGGATTAATAATTCAACTTATGTGTTGTTTGTGGAGGTTAAAGTGAAGAAGAATTTCTTGATACAGAATTTTTTTTTGGGGGGGGGGATTTGGGAATCCAGCAGCTGTGTTTTAATAAAGGTAATGGAATTCTGGGATAGTTGTTGCAGTGTATCCATTTTAAGCAGCAAAAATCAGAGTGTAGTCATATACATATAGGATGATTTATGCATGTTTGCTTGCGGAATGCAGGTCATTCACAAATATGTTGGATATGAGAGAGCCTAGAATAGAGCCCTGGGGGAATCTCACTGTTATGAGAAGGAAAGGGAAGATGTTATTGTGATGATAGGAGGTACTGACAGGCATGCCAGGAGAAGTAGGGCAGTGGATGTGTGACATGTGCCAGCAAAGCTAGCGGGAAATTTGTAAATAATTATATGTCATTTGTATATCAAACTGATTTGTACAGATGCTTGTGTTGAAAATGTATTTCTGAGGTTTGTTTGTGTTAAAATGTGTCAACAGTGTGCCCTGCTAGAAAGCAAAGAAATGTACATGCATTACTGTAACTGAGTTAAATGTATATGTTTCAACAGAGGCTACTGGTAGAGCAGAGGTTATATTAATCCACCTCACTTTGCAAAATGTTCTTGAAATTAAATTAGTTTATGGGTTAAGCCATAAAGATGTTATCCCACAGTTTTGAATAGGGCCAGAGATGCAGTGTCCGTGCTACAGAATAGCCTGAAGCTCCTTTAGGAAGAGGGGAAGTGTTTTATGGTTTTATGACTTCCAGGAGATCTGAGCAAAACTCTATTTATGTGTATGAAAACACACAGGTGCTAAAATCTTGTCAGCTTCTAGTGTTGTTGAGTGCTGGAAATAGAGTCACATGACCAGATGTAATGTCACTGTGTAATCAACTCTGAAATAATATTTAGATATTAGTAGGAAGCTGCCCCCTATATTCTGTCACAGATCTGACAAGGAACACTCAACCCACATTATCTTGCCTTGCTCAATTCAGTAAGTAACTTAACTAGGGAACACTAATTGTCTTTAGATTAGTCAGGAATAGATAGTGAGTCTAGCTAAATACTGTTTTTCAATAACTGTGTAAAACTTTCCATCGGTGTCATTTTTAATATTTTCTTGTGCTAAAACTCTGGTGTTTGCTATAAATAGATATTTAGCATTTTCTTGTTCTTTTATTATTTATTATTAAATATATGTAAACTTTTCATTGTGGCTGGTCCTTTTAGAGAATATTTAAGCTTTGAGAGTATTTGCATATATTTATTTGTTGATAACTCTGGCCACTCCTCAAAGCCTGGCTGTTTGGTCAACATTACCATTTGTGTAAATATTAATTTCATTCAGTATAATTGGGTACCCTTGCAACAGCCTCTGGTAGCTGGCTTTGTAGTGCCTGGTGGTGGTGATAACTACCTTATAGTCTGAGCAGAAGGGGGTATAGCTAGTAAATCCATGCTAACCTTTCCATGTGTGTGTGTGTGTGTGTGTGTGTGTGTGTGTGTGTGTGTGTGTGTGTGTGTGTGTGTGTGTGTGTGTGAATCAAATTTCAAACAGTGTGTGCGTCAGCAACTTGGGGCAGGGACATGAAGCACTGGTTTCACATAGAGGGTGCTGGAGGACTTGGCCTGGACACTTGACTGAGGACCTAACCCTACATCTCTACCAGTATGCAGTCTTACTGGGGATCTGGATGGAGACAGAGAGAGAGAGATCCAGAACCTGAACTGAGTGTGTTCCCTGTGTACTCTTAAGAGAAACTGTGCTTGATGCAGAGAGGGCTGCATTTGCAAATACTGAGTGTATCCATTGTATTCCAAGTGAACGTCCCTCTCCAGGGTCAGTGGTACGAATTCAGGCTCCTTGATTACTGGCCCAGCATGGGAATGTCACATATTGGTGACAGTGGTGGGACCATCACACTTATTTTGTCATTTAACAGGCTGCTGTCTGCAGGACAGGTAGCTGCCAAACCAAGTGAATGTGGGTATATCTAGGCCTATGGATGAATATTTTGTAGCTGCTTTCTATGCGAAATGGTGTCAAAAGCCTTTCATAGGTCAAAGAAGACTGTGGAGGCTAGGTTTTCCTCATTTCTGTTTTATTTTATAGTAGTTATAAAGTTAAGGAAAGCAGATTATTGTCTAAAATGAAGGATAATAGTGTTTGGATAAACGTCTGAAGGATTTATGAGAGTGGGAATAGAATGGCCATTGGTCTATGGATGATAAGATCTACGTAAGGATTAGATGTAAGATTTTTTCCACAAATTGGAAATGTACGTGTCTTTAATGGAGCAGCTAATTAATATAGAAACTCGGTAGACCAGAGCATCAGCTGCCATTTTAATGTATTGCTCAGGTATGTCATTTGAGGCAGCTGTGGAAGGTTTCAGTTTTATAAGTAGTGTTTTTGTAGTGCAGGTGGTGATAGGTTCCAAGCAGAAAGATTTATGGTGGAATGCTGGGTGGAGTGCTGGTTTACAGGAAGATTGCAGGGTAGTGCATTTGAGAGGTTTAGTACAGAAATTACAACATTGGTGAAGCATGTATTGAATCAGAAGGCCAAGTCATTTACTGGGCAAAGAAAATGAAACAACACATTTATAAGGCACAAAATGCATTATTAATCAAACGAGTAACACAAAACATATTATTAAGCAAACGAAAGGCATGAACCACATTATTAATTAAACAAAGTATTCGAAACCATGACATTTGATAAATGTGGCAAAACTATTCATATGAGGCTCAGAATTATCTGTGGTTTGCATAAAGAGCATGTTTAAAGACAAATGGGCACAAGAAAAGTATAGTGAGCATGATAAGAGATTAAAACGGCATAAAGAGTATAATAAAAAAGGCAAAATTAAGCTTAAAGAGCAGGTTTTTTAGTAAAAGACCATGTTTGGGCACAAACTATTATTTTGGATTGACTGAAGCCATTCAAAGCATTGCTAGAGTTGTTCAAAGTATCTTGGGATGTGCAGGGTGTTTGCAGAGTGTGCACTTTGTTACAGTGCAGTTTTATCAGGGAGTTTGCTGTGTGCAAGGTGCAGCTGTGTTGCAAAGTGCAGTCAAAGTACAGTCATTTTGAAAAGTTTCTTGTGCTGTGTACATTTATTTGCAGAAAGACACAATTTCAGAGTTTTTCTTACACTGTGCAGAATCATTTCACAAAGTACAGCCATTCTGAAAGGTTCTTGGGTTGTGTACAGTTTATTTGCCAAGTGCATTCATCTCGAAGTGTTTCAGTTTATTGAGAACATATAGTCATTTCAAAGTATTTCTTACACTGATAAGGAGTGGTTTCATATAGTATAGTGATTTCAGAGTGTTCTTGTGCTACAGAAACCTATTTTGCAGTTGTTTCAAAGAGTGTTTTGTGCTATTGGGCATAATTAAAAGTACTGGCATAAAGTTCTGGCACATATATTTATTTGTGTGAATGTCCATACATGATTTCAAGCACCGTCACTACTGTGTATTGATATGGCAGAGGCATTTCGCAGACCAGGTCCACTTGTGTTTGATCATAATATAGCAGAGAATTGGAGCATATCTGAGCAGGAATACAGTATTTTCATACAAGCAGCTTTTTCTGTTAAAGATGCATGTACAAGGGCATTCATTTTGCTTAACTTAGCTGGGTCAGGGGTTATTGAAAGACAGAGTTCATTTGTGTATGCACCAGAAGTATATGCAGGAGAAGGGGCAGACTGTCATACTGTGTTACCGGCTGAATCAAGGGTGGACCCAGAGTGCTTAAAATGTAAATTTAGAGAAATGTGCAACCCCCAGACCAAATGTTACATGAGAGAGGCACTTACTTTATATAAGAGACCAAAAGCCAGGTGAAACTTTTGCAGCTTATATCACTGACTTGAGAAATGAAGCTAAAATGTGCACATCTGGTGACTTGAAAGATGAGTTAATAAAGGACAGACTTGTGTGTGGTGTTAATAGTGCTGCAGTGAGAAAGATTTTGCTTCGTGACTGATTTAATATTAAGCAAAATCATAGAGATTTGTCAAATCCATGAGCTCACAAAAAGGCACACATGTATGTTTATGAGTGATAAAGCATGGTATCAGCAGCCTCTAGAGCAAACACAGACAGCATGCAACATGAGGCAAGCAGAAACAGGCCTAACTAAGCACATGGCAGCAGCAACTCCTGTAAGTGTGGCAGGGAGAACCCGGAGCTTTCTAGCAAGTTCCAAGACTAGCTCAGTAAAAAGGGCATACTCAGTACAGTATAAAAGTGAGTCAGCAAAACCCAAGACAACTTTTACTGTTAACTGTCGTAATTATGGAACCAACCATGAGCCTAAAAGAGAGAAGTGCTTAGCATTTGGTCAGCAATGCGAGAAGTGTAAAAAATGGAAACATTTTCAAAAGTTTTGTAAATCAAGCAAGCCTTATTCATTTATTTAGAAAGGTCACTCAAAAAAAGCAAGTTGATCATGTAGAGAGCTGCAATCCTACTTTCTATGTAGATGGTGTATCAGTGGTTGGTGAAAAGGTTAAAGCAATAAATTTAACAAATAAGTTAAGTATTTCATACTGTCCTGATCAATGGTAAACTCACAGAGCCCAAAGTAGACACTGGTTCAAAGTGTAATGTGATGTCAGCAGAAAGATTTGCTGAAGTGAGGGCTGGTGGGCAACTTAATTTGGTCAGTTGTGTGAAGCTTGTTGCTTATGGAGGTGGAGAGATTCAAACCAAAAGTTCAGTAGTGCTTTCATGCTATTCAGCTGGGAACAGTTACAGCTTACAATTTTATATAGTCCGAAGACCAATACAGTTATTACTAGGTCCCAGAGACAGTTTGAAAATGAAACTGCTTTCTTTTACCAAAGAAGTACATCATCTAAGCACGTCTCAGTTCCAGTATTAGTATTTAGTGATACTATTTTCTCAGAGTATACTGATGTTTTCTCTGACAAGCTAGGCAACCTTCCAGTTGTGTACTCCATGAAAGTAGACCCAGAGGTCAGTCTAGTGGTCAGACCAGCAAGAAAAGTTCCAATAGCTATGCAGGACAAAGTCAAGGTCCAGTTAGACAAAATGGTGCAGCAAGGTGTGATTTGTCCAGTCTCAGAACTAACTGAGTGGATATCTTTCATGGTAGTTGCTCATAAGAAAAATTCAGATGAAATCAGAATATGCATTGACCCAACAGACTTGAATAAGGCATTAAAAAGACCTCATCATCCTATGCGTACAGTCGAGGAGATTGCAACCCTCATGCCAAATGCCCCTGTTTTTTTCTGTCTTAGATGCTGAGAGTTCATTTTGGCAAGTGATGCTTGATCACAATTCTTCACTACTGATTACATTCAGTACCCCATTTGGTAGATAGAGATTCCTCAGGATGCCAGGGGAATGTAAATTCCTGTTATGCACACAGACCTGTGTTTATTTGGTTTTACAGGCGTCAAGAGGATATCAGCATTACTTATTTCTGGGGATTTTGATGGATGAAGAGTTAAGGGAGTTTTGGTAAAGTATAGCAACACCACCTGCCTTTTTTTCTGTTTAGTCTTCGAATACTGTATTCTGGAGGTAAAGGCATCCTTGAATTTTTGAGTCCCTTAGTTTCTTTCAGTAGCTACAATTATATCTAATGTGTGACTTGCTATCTAGGCATGGAAGTCTGTTAATGTATTTACAATGCTTAATACATTTATATTAAAATATATCGGCTAGATGAGTTAGTGGGTTAGAAGAATAAGAAAATACAAATGGATCTGAAATGCTGGGACAAATCTGTAGCTGTCTTTTAGAAGCATGTCAAAAGTTATTTGACTAATAGTTGCTAAGGAGCAAAGAAAGACAAAGTTTACAAGTGTAGGGAAAGTGATATGATTCCAAAGGTGATTAGAAAGACAGAGGGAAAAACAGTTAGACTTTTGGAAACTATGTAGTGGATAGAGAAAAGGCAGAGTATAAACTGACCCTGAAAAGCTGATCTAGAGGGAAGCAGAATGTAAGAAAATACCACTATTGTTAGTAGGTCTTACTGCAGAGAAAGCATTTGACAGAGTAAGCTGGGAGTTTATGAGCAGAGCAACATAGGCACTGATAAAATTAAAAGGTTGATTAGGAGGGTATATGAGGAATTGGAGGCGAAAATTAAAGAGGGTGGGTTAATCTCTGATAATCTCTGTTTGAGAAGAGCTACCAGGCAGGGGTGTCCTCTTTCCTCCTTTGTTATTTGCATTATATTTAGAACCACTGGCAAAGAAAATAAGGGACTCAGAAATTCAAGGATATAACTGGTATGGTAGTCAAGAAAAGCTTGCTCTATTTGCAGATGATATTATTTTATACCTGATAAAATCAGAAAAGGAAATTTCAGTGTTGTGGAACATTTTAAGACAGTTTCATATCTTTTCAGGATACAAAATTAATGAAAGCTAAAACAAAAACAACAGCCACAAAATGTGTGTGTTTTGGGGGGTGGAGTGTTGGGGTGAGTGAAAAGGGAAACGAACACTGCCAACATGAAGCACAGAAGTCTGAATACAGGTCAGCCCTTCTTGAAATTTACAGACGTACTACTACAAAGACAGTTTCTGGAGTTTGCAGTTGTAATGCCCACCTCTACCTGTTTCCAAAAATTGGATGAGGAAAATTTTGGAAACCCAGGGCTGAAAAATCTTAAGATGTGTCCTGTATCAGCTTATCCCTTTCATTACACATTTTGGTTACCCCTGTAGCAGAGGGGTCAAAAACTAAATCTCTTTTTTTAAGATCTTTTGGAAGGGTCTGAGAGGGCAGTCGTGCAAACCACAACAAAAACAGTACCAGTGGCCATATCCCTTGAAGCAGTATCAGCAGAGTCATACATACGTACTTTACAACGGGTAGTGACTTGAACAACAGATAAATTAAATTATTTAAAGTGGATTTTTTCTCACAAGAAGAAATTGCAGACAATACATTCCTCATACGTTCACAATTGAGGACAAACCTTAACATAAGAGCCTGTCTATTTAAAATTCTGAAAATCAAAGTTGCAGAAGCATACATCTTTTTTCCCATATTTATCAATAATCCTCCCATCTTTATCAGACATAGTAGGACTGGCATTAACTAAGTGTTTAGCAGCAGAAGGATGAACTCAAGCTGTAGCTGATGGATAGGGTTTGGAAAGAGTGTATAAAAACTTAAAAGACTGAACAACTTTATACATCCTATCTGACGTTTTAAGGGGGGCTGCCTGACTGTCAAGAAAATTGCAGACTGTAAC
The DNA here is from genome assembly GCF_019279795.1 of Protopterus annectens. NCBI lineage: Eukaryota > Metazoa > Chordata > Ceratodontiformes > Protopteridae > Protopterus > Protopterus annectens. The sequence goes on from NC_056739.1 coordinate 1,279,761,725, forward strand.
ATACACGTGCTCCAAAGGTGACAGCACTGGAGGAATGGGTGCAGGTTCTAGAAATTCCTTCTGTAACAACTCGTAATATTTTGTTAAGGACTGAGAAACCTCAGTGTTTTCCTTCTGAAAACACTGGCACATTCTTGTAGAAATATTCTCAAACAAAGGGAAGCACCCATAGGGAAAGTCAGAAACTCAGAAAATCAGAAATCTAAGAAGAAAACCCTGTATTTGTTCTTTCATCCTTCTATCCAGATTCAGAATCTTGAATCTCTTCAGGACAGGAGGTAGTCCTCTTTCTTTTACCAGAAACTACTTTACAAGATGGATCAACAGCTCGAATTAAAACCTGAACCACACCCAGTAAACTACTTCTGTCTAAGGACATTTGAGAAGGTTGTTTAGTTTTCTGTTTGTTTTTAACAGGAAAAATGGAACCAAAAGTGTTGCTAATGGCAGCAGCAGCAGCTTCCCCAGGGATGGGCGCAACATTTTCAGAAAACAGGGAATCCCTCCCTGTTCTCTCTCCCAGGACCAACAAGTGGCTCTCCCTTACCCACTAAGAGGACTCCAACGGCCACTAAGGATGTGGCTAACCCCTGGTCCATAGTGGCTGTAGGTGCTACACCACTGGGATCCGGAGTATAAGATGAGTGGTCTGAGGTACAGCTAATGACCACAGCAGAGTCACCCACCTGTGGCTGAGGCAAATTGCTAGCCTGCTGTGATGGCAAAGGCTGTTTGCCTAAGTTTTTATTTTTGTGGCTGAGAAACAGACCGACTATGGGCCCAAGAGATTATTCTATGGTCAAGCTAAAAATAGAGTCTCTTTCCCAGGGAAAACAAGCAGCAAATGTCAGTAAATAAATCTAAGTCAAGTTTTTCACTGACAAACAACACAGTAAAAAGCACTTGAAACACTTTTCCATCCCTACAAAGTAAAATAACCAGAATTTCTCCCTAGAAAAAAATGTTTTTCAGTTTAATACTTTAAAAAAGAGTGGTCCTGTTTAAAAATACAGTACAGTCTCATAATACTGTATTAAAAAACAAACTCCTAGCTTTAAAATAACCTTGCTAAAGAGGAAAGTATCAATAATAGATATAAATATTAAAAGGAAGTGTTTTTTTCAAAATACATCTCCTTAGCAAAAAAAAACATCACAAGTTGACTATTGATCCTGGAAAAACATAGAGGAGCGTAACCTTTGCTGGCAATACAGCTATGAAGGGCTTGGCACCAAAATTGTCTACTCGTCAGCTCAGCTCGAACTGCCTGACAGTTTTGGCACATGGAACATGCCCTGAAGCTTTGGAAGCTGGCCAGCTGTTATATCCTTGGCAGGTCATAACCCATATAGCTAAGGCTACTGCAGCAGTGATCAATACGATGAACATCATGAGGTGTCCACAGGATCGTTGTTTTCACTTTTGTGGGGTCTTGGTGATCTTGGAGTGCATTACAGTAGACTCAGGGTCATGTGGGTGCAGAGAGGTTGCTCCCTGAAAAAAAAAAGATTCTGTGAATTATTTCTTTGTCAAACTGATTTTTTTGTACATTTACTGTATATGATGTATTTTATGTGCTTTCTTCTGAGATATTAATTAGTTGCAGTACATCTGGACCACACACATTCAGAGTTCTGGATTTAGAATTTCCAAATTCATTTTTCTGAACTCCAAAATGGTGTATTTATTCCATCTATACAGACAATAGGATTAAATAGCACTATATTTCCATTTCAATTTATTTATTTATTTTTTTTATTTAACATTTGTTGACTGGGAAAGTCCGACTATGTTCCAGAGATCCTGTTTTCAGTGGAGGCCCGGGGAGAAATGCTCCAGAAGCATGTCTTTAGAATGTGGGAGGAAACCGGAGTACCCAGAGGAAACCCACACAAACGCAGGGAGAACATGCAAACTCCACACAGAAGGCACCCCAGCCGAGAATTGAACCAGAGAACCTCTTGCTGTGAGGCAACAGCATTAACCGCTGCACCACTGCGCCACCCAAATAATAAAGTGTATAAATAATAATAAAGTATTAAAGCAATAAAGTGATAAATAGTAATAAAGTGTAATAAAGTGAATAAAGTGCATTTGTCAGTCCAAAAGGAACACGATTTCTTCTCATTCCTTCAGGCTAGTGCCTAATTTACCATTTACAATATTGTGCAAGGCTTTTAATAAAATGGGTTTTGTAACTTTTCCAGTCTGAAGTTATTATGCTCAGTGTCTTTAAAGCCAGTTGGCTTAGATCCAATATTTCAACAATTCAAAGCAAACATAGATTACGCTATTGTCTGCAGAAGCTATCCCTCCAGGCTTAGGATGGTATGTGAACAGGAGTACAATTCATGATCTATTGTGTCTTGACAGTCACCCAGCAAAAACACATTTATAACAATACTGATGAGTCTATATCTGATGCTTTGTCTGTGTTTTGCAAATGAATTACTCAAACAACCCAAGCTGTGATGGGAACACTAAACACAAGAAACACTTGTTGCACAATTTACTAAGGCATTTCTATACAAACCTTGAGATACACTGCAGCTGTTATTAGGGACCAGTGCCCCCCCCCCCCCCGAGTACTTCTGTGCTTGTGTAACTGTGCTTGCACTAACTTGGGAATAGACTATTCTTGTAATAAGGCATCCTAGGTTCCATAGTCACAACGACCGAACAGAATGTGTCAAAAGTCAATAGTGGTTACTGTGTGGAATGACTATCAAAGAGTACAAGACTGGGATAAACAGGACTTCTTGTAAGAAGCAGTATATCAGAAAAACGTATATTGCTATCCTTTTCATTACTGTAACCTAGGGAACTGCCGTCATGATTCTATTAATGCCTACATTCATTCTTTTGTTATGGATGAATCATATATCCATAACAGTGCCTAAAACATTACTAATTAGTTCGGACCTTGTTTTTGTAAGCCTTTTGTCACTGTCGGTCTCTGTTTCTCTGTCTGACTCTCACTCTCTCTCTCTCTCTCTCTCCCCACATGTTCTTCCAAGTGCCAACAAAACCATTTGACTTGGATGTGAGGCTGGAACACCAGAGATCCATCTAATACCAGCTAACAGAAATATATTCTAAGGCTGCTGTGAATACCTAAACAGGAAAGTATCCCTTACTGCACATGAGCCATGGGAAATAGCCTGCATGTTCTATGATACATAGTTGGGTGGCCATGGTGGTGCAGCGGTTAGCACTGCCGCCTGACAGCAAGAGGTTCTCCGGTTCAATACTCGGCTGGGGTGCCTTCTGTGCAGAGTCTGCATGTCCTCCCTGTGGTCGCGTAGGTTTCCTCTGGGTGCTGCAATTTCCTCCCACATCCCAAAGACATGCTGTAGGTGGATTGGACACTCTAAATTAGCCCTAGGCGTGAGTGAGTGCGTGTGTGTGCCTTCTGTGGAAGATTGGGTGTTGGGCTGGCAACTCGACACTGTAAAACTCCACTGCCAATTATGAGCGGACAGTTTATCTGCTGTGGCGACTCCTAACCGGGAAAAGCTGAAAGAAGAAGAAGAAGTTCTATGATACATAGCCTCTTTGGTTACATGTCTCACAAGTCATTCCTCAACTGAGGACAATGTTCCCTCATTGTAGTACAATGTTCCTTCTAAAGGGTGACCATGACAACTTGTTAAACCATTAGAGAGCAACTTCAGCAAAGAGACTTATTGCTAGACCCATAAAAAGTACAATGATTTTACTATTTGTTAATGTTCTGAAATGTAACATTTATTTAATATGATTTCAGACCAGATCAAAGAACATCCAATGCCGTATAACAATGCCTCGCAGGAAAAAATAGTCAGAGTCATTTTAATCTAGCCTTCTGAGACATAACAGTTAATCATAAGCTTCTGTTTGATAAAATGCCAAACTGGTAATCAGATACTACTCACAGATACTCCATACTCACATAAGGAAATGCAGTACAATACCTTCTTACAATCTAGTATGTTACATGCAGATTGCTCAACTGTTCCTATTTTCAAGCTTGATTTAGGATATCCCTATTTTTGGAGATATGTACTTATTTTCAGGCTTGATTTACCCTTTCACATAATTTTCAAAATCAATCCTATCACATGTGATTTATGAAGCTGTCTAGTAGTACAACGAAAACCACACTACATAACCAACACACTAGCGGCAGCAATAACTTTAAAGAAATAGGACACACACCTCACAATTCCCTTTTTCTGAAGCAAAACTAAATGACCTTGTGTATTAGAATTTTGCATTACAGTTCATTAAAGTCTACAGATTTTACACTTTACAAATTGTCTCTCTGATAATGTGATTTTATATATATATATATCACACACTGTTTTTTAACCATATGTTTCTGATTAGTATTCCACACTCCTACTGGAAGCAGGAAGAGTTATGTGCTATTTGGTATTCAGGTTTTATTCTAATCAGATGTCCAGACTTTTAGTTGGATGCTCCTATTTTTCAAGGGGTTTTGTTTGTAGTTTTAGTTTCTCCAAGTCGAGAGGTATGGTTGTATGCAGTATAATCTTATACTCATTAAATGTTACACCAGTATTTCTTTTCCCTATGTTTTGAAAGTACACATTTAAGCTACTTACAGCCTGTAAATTGGTCAGCAATTCTAACACTAAAGAGTGCCATACAGATTATGTGCATGCCACTGAGCATTGCTACTCAATACTACTGAGATAATCTGCCTATTCATAGTCAGGGCTATCTCACAGTTACATCACAGTCAGGGTTGTATCACTGCTACAACATAGTCAGGGTTATCTCAAAGCTACATCACAGTTAAGTCAATCTCACTGCTACATCATAGTCAGGGTTGTATCACTGCTACAACATAGTCAGGATTATTTCACAGCTACATCATAATTAGGGCAGTCTGAGAGCTATATCATAGTCAGTGTTATCCCACAGCTACATCATAGTTAGGTCAATCTGACTGCTACATCATAGTAAGGGTTATATCACTGCTACATCATGGTCAGGGTCATCTCACAGCTACATCACAGTCAGGGTTATCTCACAGCCACATCACAGCCAGGGTAATCTAACAGCTACATTACAGGGTTATCTCACAGCTACATCATAGTCAGGGTTATCTCACAGCTACAGCATAGTCAAGATCCTCTCACAGCTAGATTATAGCCAGGGCAATCTGACAGCTACATTATAGGGTTATCTCACACCTACATCATAGTCAGGGTTATCTCACAGCTACATCATAGTTGGGGCAATCTCACAGCTACATCATAGTTGGGGCAATCTCAACAGCTACATCATAGTTGGGGCAATCTCACAGCTACATCATAGTTGGGGCAATCTCACAGCTATATCATAGTCAGGACTATTCCATAGCGATATCTTCAGTAGAAGTCTCCAGTTACAGTTGAGGTGTCATACCAAACACTGCATCAAAGGGCTCACTGTGAAGTATTACAGTACTTCTAACTGGAGTATTAATGGAAAGATGTAATGCAATGATTGTTCTTGTTGCATGCTCACTGAATCAATTAAAAGCAGTTAGGACTTCCCCTGCACTCACAAAAAGGTTTCTGTAACCTGGTAAAGTTAGAAAATACTATGAATCTCCTCTGTTAATTTTTTAGGTTAACCTTTAGGGCTTTGACATTTATGCATTAACAATATTAACAATATTACCAAAAAGACTGTTGTTTAAATACCGGCTTGAACCAGAATGAGACCATACTGATTCTGCTACCTGAGATAACATCTTGTCTGTCTTTAACTTATTTACTGTATTTGTTTTCCTAGTTATGTTTATTTAGTCGATAGCAGCTCCTGGCACTGATAATTATGGTTTGGTTTCTTTTACTGCATACAGTGTGATTTTTACTTATGCAATCTTAGTGAAAGATTATTAAAGGAAAGGGGTCAGGATAAGGCATACAGTGTTTCTGCATCATCTTCCTGTAGTGCCTTTTGCACATTTCTGTCCTTCTCTCGCTCTCCCACTGTCACTCCAACTCACTACTGTAACAGTTAACTGTGCTTAAAATGTAGCTTATCACTCTGGTACAACAGTGATAGAGATGGGAGTGCAGGTTTGAGAAGTCTAGGTTTATATCCCATCTGGATGCTGTTCACTGCCTAAGGAGTTTCTACATGCACCATCACATCTGGCTACCTTGACAGTTTTCTGCTGATGGAGGCTTTGGTGCCTTGGAATGGGACTTTACACTGCCATGCAATCAGCTTTTACACATGCAGTATCCATACAACCCTTTCATTTAGCTACGGTTAACTAGTTTTCAGTTTTTCTAAACACATTTACAATCATAGATCCCTTAACCCTAGAGGCATATACATTTTCCTGGAACATGAATTTATCACTCTCAAAAAATGAAAGTTTGTTTTCGTATGATAAAATCCATGAATTATGCCTTTGATATTTAGATGTACTTTCTGGTTGTTACTGTGATTTCATTACAATTTTCTAATACAGTTATATACTCCAAATAAAAACATATTCTAGTTGCAGAATAGCTAATAAAGCAAGCAGATAGTATAACAAGTAATGAATATAAAAAGGAATACATGATGTTGTGAATGAGTACTCTGGCCTAAAAGGACAAATTCCACGTTTTTCCAATACTCAACAGTCCAAATTCAGTATGTACTGTTATTTCCCTCAAAAAATGGAAAATTGGTGCCCCTACATACTTTAAGACATTTCAAATAATTTGCAGTTCTAAGTTCAGCATGATACTGCCTCTTTGGGTCACGTGCACCCATAAGGAATTACTATCAGATATCACTGAAATAATTTTCACAACGATGTAACATCAGCAGTTTTGTCACTGTAAATCTTCCATCCATACACGTTCATGCTACCTGTTAAGGAATATTTGGTTTGTCCTTGTTCTTTGACCATCACTAGTTCAGTGACTTTAGCTGGTCTGGGGTTCTCTTGACGATCAATAGAGTTCATGTCTATTCTTGCTGTGTACCACCTCTGAAGATGCATGTCTGTCCGGTTAGCCTTTCTTTCAAATGCTGTTATGCCTTTTTATATATCCTATCTGGTGTTAAAACACTTCAGGAACTGATGATAATTTTGCTTTACATATTCTGCCCACCAATGCATTGTGGTACTCCTATGCCCTCATGTCCTGTGGTTTTTGCCTTTTTTAACATTATCTTTACAGTCTTTAAAATTATTTTTTCCCTACCATTCCATTTGACAGGACTTGAGGATGCATGATCAAAATTCCAGTCATTTTCTAACCTACAAAATACTATTTAAGAAAGCTGAGGACTATTATCTCAAACCCAACCCATCTACTAAACTAAACTAAATCTACTAATCTACTAAACCAAGAAGTGTAAACATGGTTCTAAACTGCAGTATTATTGCTCTGGAATGTGTTATCATATAGTAAACAGCTTATTAGTAAATAAATCTGACTTTCAAATTTAAACAACTCTGTTTCCAGGTTTTTTAACATTTATATACATATTTATTTGAATCGTTTCCATTGTATTTGCATGAAACTTTGCATGGGATGATACTGCTTCAAGTATAACCACCACAAACATTAAAAAGTAGTCATGCCATTGTAGTTCAAACACAGTTTGTGTCATCTCAAGTCATTATTATTATTACTGCTATTACTATTTCTGTTTCTATTACTGTTAGTATTATCTGATGCCCAGAACAGACACAGTTCTCCTTGACTTTCACAAAATAATCTCATCTCCCTTCTCCCACTGTTCAGATTAAACTCTGTTGTTTCTGTATCAGTGTGTGTGTGTGTGTGTGTGTGTGTGTGTGTGTGTGTGTGTGTGTGTGTGTGTGTGTGTGTGTGTTTTATTGTATCACCCATTTCCTATATCATGACCAGAACCATTTAGAACTCCAATAAGAAACCGTGTTACACTTTCACAACTGCATATGTCAGTCAACCAAAGGTAGTTTCTTCAGAAATAAACTGCTGTACTCACTTTTGTAAAATGTCTGCTGTTCCAATATCCACAACAGTAACATTGCCTTGCTTCCAAAACTGTTCCACACATGCTATAATGTGTTTCTTTCCTCTCTCTGTAAGCATTTCCTTGTAAGCATCTTCTCAGAACATGCTGAATTTCCTGTGTTTCATTATCATGCTGAGTATTCAATGCCATAAACATTTTCTCTACTCATCACATCTGAGAGTCATGCGGCTCAACGCTAGAAGTCTAAATCTCAAAATGCACTTGCTTGAAGCACTCCTTAAAATGGAGAACATCGACATTTGTGCTGTAACAGAGACGTGGTTCAAGGCAGCAGAAAGCACGCCTGCATTACCAGGCTATGTCTCATTCCACACCTTTCGGCCCCAGAACTTGGACCGAAGATAGAAAGGCGGTGATGTTTCCATATTCATAAAGGATGCACACACCTCCAGACTGGTAGCCCAGCAAAACACATCTGAGATACCTCAGGTGCACCTAACATTGGGTAAGACAGCCATTCAGGTCATAGCTTGCTATAGGTCCCCAAACAATGTCCCAAGACTCACACCCCATGTTCTAAACACAATGGAGAATATTAGGGTCCAACCTAACACTATCATACTGGATGACTTCAACTACCCCTCCATTAACTGGGAAAACTACTCATGTACCAATACACTTGCCCAATGCTTTCTGGAATTCAATAATTCCAATGCTCTGGACCAGCTCATTCTTACCCCTACTACAGGTAGCAACATCCTTGACCTGGTCATTACTAACATGGGCGACCATTGCTCTACACCAATAGTCAACTCCTCCCTGGTTAGATCCTACCACAAACTAATCACTTTGGAAATCCACATCCCTCCCACCACCATCACCCCCCACAAAGGTAACCACCATGAAAAACTTCTCCAAAGCTAACTTTGGGCTCCTAAAAACAGAAGTGGCTAACTTCACGTCACCCATGCAAATGGAGAATAGTTGATTGATGGCCTAATCATGCACCAATGTACTGTACGAACATGTACACAAATGCATGGATCTCACCATATCCATTGAACCAAGACCCTCTCCTCAAAAAAAATTAAGCCAATCTGGTGGTCCCCTACCATAAACAAACTCTACAACAGAAGGAGGAAACTGATGTAGAATAAGGCAAAGTCCCAAGACTGGAAAAACTCTCCTATCAGCCTCAACAAAAGGTTGAGATCCCTCATTAAATCCTCTAAAGCTAGCTATGAAAAGAGAATTGCAGCAGAAAATAAAGACAACCACAAGGTCTTCTATGGTTATGTAAAGAATCTCCACGGCAATACCCAGATTTGCTTTGAGCTACTGCACAATGGTACCTCCTATACTGAGCGAACAGATATTGCCAATATATTGGCCAACAGATTCAGTGCTAATTTTACCACTCTCCCCCTCCCCCCCAAAGGACCAATCACAATACCAGTAGATTGCCAGGGACCCAATATTACTGCTGCACAGGTTAAAACAGCACTGTCCAAGCCCAAGAATACAGCATCTATGGGACTTGACAATATCCCTGGCTGTGTTCTACATGAACTACAGAGTGAACTGGCACCTTACCTGTGTGCCCTGTTCAATCACAGCCTCAACTCAGGCTTTGTCCCTACCAAATGGTGCATTGCTACAGTAATCCCTCTCCACAAAGGAGGAGTGATTACAGACCCCGGGAATTATCGCCCAAGTAGCCTGATGAGTCTGCTATGCAAAGCTAGGGAACGTATCATCATGGGCCTAATAAACAAGGATATAGGTAATCTCCAAAGTCTGGATCCTACACAGTTTTGTTTTGTGAAGGATAGATCATGCCTGCTCAACTTGGTCGACTTCTTTGAGTCAGTCACCAGAGCTGTGGATGAAGGCAAGGTGGTTCATAAAGCCTACCTTGATCTGGCCAAGGCCTTTGATACCATTCCCCACTCAGGAATCATAGAGCAACTCACTAAGCTAGACATCAACCCCTATATCACTAGGTGGGTTGCAAAATGGCTCACAGATAGAGCCCACAGTGTGAAAGCAGCTGACTCCAAGTCAGACTGCAGAACAGTCATGAGTAGAATCCCACAGGGTTCAGTCCTGGGTCCTCTCCTGTTTGGTATCTAGTTCTCTGAAGTCCAGACCAACATGAAGGGACTCTGGCTGACAAAGTTCGCAGACGATTGCAAGTTGGTAGTTATTATTAACTCCCCAAGTGATGTTGGCATCCTACAGAAAGGCCTCATTGACACCAATGACTAGTGTCAGAACCACACTTACACTCAATGCCAAAAAATGTGTCATCATCCCCCTTGGAAAAATCCAGTTCCCTTTACCACATTGATGGTAGTCCACTGAACACAGAACGCGTTATAAGAGATCTGGGAACACAGGTTGACAATAACTTCTGTTTTGACCACAATGTTGCCACTGTTGTCAGAAAGTCCTTGTATGTGGCACATCTCATTACTAAGGGTTTTGCATCCAGGAAGAAAGAGATCATTGTCTACCTCTACTCTTCCCTCATTAGGCCAGTCATTGAGTACAATGCCCCATTTGGCATGTACCACACTAGACACCTCCAACAACTGGAGAGGCCGCAAAAGTACCTCACAAAAAGGATCCTAGGCCTTAAACATTTGTCCTATGTGGACAGACTCAAAAACTCCAACTATTCTCTGTCTCATAATGCCTACTTAGAGGCAATCTCTGCTTGACTTACAAAGCCATGCCTGACCCAGCTCTGTTAGAAATGTTACATCTAAAGAAATCCCAATCCATCTGCACCACATGCTCCACAGACCTAAACCTCATTACCACAAGCAACAGAACATGCTGGAGGGACAGGTTCATAACTCAGAGACTGCCCATGCTATGGAATAGACTTCCCATACATGTCAAGCAAACCACCTCAATGGCCCTCTTCATGAGAAATCTTGATGAGTGGATGGGAAATAGAAAATTCACCCCGGGGATCACTCCAGTGGTTCTACTCGACAGAGGCACTAGGAACTAATGTCAGGTGGCACGATGCCAGGGTAATCCTGTGGGCTGGGCTTCTAAAGCTCCAGGGCCATTAGCCTAGTACACACCTATGAACCTATGTTGTAGCGACCATTTTCAATCTGTTGCTTAACTTATAACTAATACATTTCAAAATCACATCTCGTCTCTAACAGTATTCATCTCAAATTTCCAGTAATTAGTTATTTCCCTTATAAGATTCCAAATTCATAAGCCTGTGCCATTTTCCCTAAATCAAGTGCGTATGTATGTACATATTTAGCAGTGTGAAGGTAAGCTGTTATTGTGTTTTTTTTTTTATTTCATGGTCGACATTTCGAATGTCGATCAAATGGTCTCGACCATATGGTTTTCGACATTCTGAA